>NW_026020255.1:0-2568 GCF_900185275.1 Solanum verrucosum
TCATTGGGCCCGCGAGTGTCCCCATCGCAGGTTAGCCTTACCCGCTCCACAGGCATTAGGCATACGCCAGCACCTCCAGCTAGAGGCAGAGGCCAGGGACAGGACCGTAGGGGTGGTCACCAGGGTATACGGGGTGGTCCCCGAGGAGGCAGATTAGGGGGCAGAGCCGATGCACAGGGTAGGGGAGTCCAGGCCCACTTTTATGCAGCTCCAGCTAGAGCAGATGCTGAGACCTCGGACGATGTGATCACAGGTACAGTGTTATTATGCCAGCAGCCCGCCTTGGCTTTATTTGATCCAGGCTCTACTTTTTCGTATGTTTCTGTTTACTATGCCTCTCGATTGAGTTTGATGTCTGAGCCTCTGGTAGCGCCGTTCGTGTGTCGACCCCCGTGGGTGAGTCTTTAGTAGTGGATCAGGTATTTCGATCTTGCTTAGTTACTATCCAGGGGCGTGACACCCGGGCTGACCTTATATTGCTTGACATGGTTGATTTTGATGTGATTCTGGCATGGATTGGTTATCCCCTTATCGCGCTGTTTTAGATTGCTTTTCTAAGACTGTTACCTTAGCCATTCCCGGTATTCCTCCGGTGGTGTGGCAGGGATCTCGTGGTAGCACACCAGTTGGGGTTATCTCTTTTATTCGTGCTAGGAGGCTAGTGGCTAGCGGATGCTTATCATATTTGGCCTATGTACGTGATGTGAGTAGGGAGGTTCCTCCGGTTGAGTCAGTTCCTGTTGTTCGTGACTTCATAGATGTGTTTCCTACTGATCTACCTGGCCTACCCCCAGAGCGTGATGTTGATTTTCCGATTGAGCTTGAGCCAGGTACTCGCCTATTTCTATTCCGCCATATCGGATGGCTCCTGCAGAGCTCAAGGAGCTCAGTGTTCAGCTTCAGGATCTCTTGGGTAAGGGATTCATTCGGCCTAGTGTATCGCCTTGGGGTGCCCCAGTCCTCTTCGTGAAGAAGAAGGACGGTACTATGCGATTGTGTATTGACTACAGGCAGCTGAACAAGGTGACGGTGAAGAACCGTTACCCATGCCTCGTATTGATGATTTGTTTGATCAGCTTCAGGGTGCCGTGGTATTTTCTAAGATTGATTTAAGATCCGGCTACCACCAGTTGAGGATTAGGGCAGCGGACGTCCCTAAGACCGCATTTAGGACTCGTTATGGCCATTATGAGTTCTTGGTGATGTCGTTTGGGTTGACTAATGCCCCTGCCGCTTCATGGACTTGATGACACGTGTGTTCAGGCCATACCTTGATTATTTGTCATTGTCTTCATTGATGACATACTGGTATACTCGCGGAGCCGGAGTGAGCATGGAGCAACATTTGAGGATAGTGCTCCAGACTTTGAGAGATCAGCGGCTTTATGCCAAGTTCTCAAAGTGCGAGTTTTGGCTTGAGTCTGTAGCCTTCTTGGGGCACGTGGTGTCCAAGGGAGGGTATTAGGGTTGATCCGGCGAAGATTGAGGCTATTCGTGATTGGCACAGGCCCACCTCTGTGACTGAGATTCGTAGCTTCGTCGGATTGGCAGGCTACTATAGGCGTTTTGTTGAGGGATTTTCTACTATAGCAGCGCCTTTGACTCGGTTGACTCGCCAGGATGTTCCCTTTGTTTGGTCAGAGGAGTGTGAGGCGAGCTTTTTGAGGCTCAAGGAGTTATTGACCACCGCTCCTATATTGACTCTTCCAGTTGAGGGCGAGGGGCTTCACGGTATATTGTGACGCATCCGGCGTTGGTTTGGGTTGTGTATTGATGCAGCAGGCCGGGTTATTGCTTATGCGTCGAGGGCAGCTTAAGATTCATGGAGCGCAACTACCCCACCCATGACTTAGAGTTGGCGGCGGTAGTTTTTGCACTTAAGATTGGAGGCACTACTTGTATGGAGTTCGATGTGAGATCTATACCGATCACAGGAGTCTTCAGTACATCATGAGCCAGAGGGACCTTAATTCGAGGCAGCGTCGTTGGATTGAGCTCCTGAAGGACTATGACCTATCTATTCTCTATCATCCGGGGCAAGGCGAATGTGGTAGCGGACGCTTGAGCCGAAAGGCAGTGAGTATGGGTAGTCTATCCTTCTTATCTGTTGAGGAGCGACCCTTGGCTATGGACATTCAGTTCTTAGCCAATAGCATGATTCGGTGGATATCTCAGATTCTAGACGTGTCTTGGCCCATATGGGAGTTCAGTCTTCCTTGCTTGATAGGGTCCGTGGTTGTCAGTTTGAGGATGAGGCCTTGGTGGCCCTTAGAGATCGAGTGTTAGCGGGTGATGGTGGTCAGGCTACCTTAGATCCTGATGGAGTGTTGAGATTCGCCGGCCGCATCTGTGTTCCGAGAGTTGGGGATTTGATACAGTTGATACTTTCTGAGGGCCATGAGTCTAGATACTCTATCCATCCGGGCACAGCGAAGATGTATCGTGATCTGAGGCAACATTATTGGTGGAGTGGCATGAGGAGAGATATTGCTGACTTTGTTTCCCGTTGCTTGTGCTGCCAGCAGGTAAAGGCCGAGCATTTGAGGCCTGGTGGCGAGTTCCAGAGAT